>NC_086356.1:1663361-1678361 GCF_036324505.1 Eleginops maclovinus
TATAGCCCAACATTAGCCTCCTTTAGCTTAGCGGTGGAGACGTGAAGTCATGTGACCGTGCTGTAGTTCCTTTATAGCCCAACATTAGCCTCCTTTAGCTTAGCGGTGGAGACGTGAAGTCATGTGACCGTGCTGTAGTTCCTTTATAGCCCAACATTAGCCTCCTTTAGCTTAGCGGTGGAGACGTGAAGTCATGTGACCGTGCTGTAGTTCCTTTATAGCCCAACATTAGCCTCCTTTAGCTTAGCGGTGGAGACGTGAAGTCATGTGACCGTGCTGTAGTTCCTTTATAGCCCAACATTAGCCTCCTTTAGCTTAGCGGTGGAGACGTGAAGTCATGTGACCGTGCTGTAGTTCCTTTATAGCCCAACATTAGCCTCCTTTAGCTTAGCGGTGGAGACGTGAAGTCATGTGACCGTGCTGTAGTTCCTTTATAGCCCAACATTAGCCTCCTTTAGCTTAGCGGTGGTGATGTGAAGCCATGTGACCGTGCTGTAGTTCCTTTATAGCCCAACATTAGCCTCCTTTAGCTTAGCGGTGGTGATGTGAAGTCATGTGACCGTGCTGTAGTTCCTTTATAGCCCAACATTAGCCTCCTTTAGCTTAGCGGTGGAGACGTGAAGTCATGTGACCGTGCTGTAGTTCCTTTATAGCCCAACATTCGCCGCCTTTAGGAAAAATCCCATTGGCTTTTTGTGGAGAGAGTTTTTTGCAATGCTAACAAGAATACGTCAGTACTGCACCAATCTTTAGAAATCTTCAAAGGTGTGTCTATTGCGTTTGAATCTACCCTTTTCTCCTTAAAGTTTGTGTTATTCCCTCTTTGAAAACCACTGGCTGCTGTTATATTGTTCTGCTTTATTGATATAATACGAGACTTTTATCTTCTCTTTCTGTCTCTCCCCATCAGGTCCGCAGCGGGATGTGAAAGCGGGGAAAGAATTCATCTTAAATATGTTTGTCAATCTCAATCCGAACGAGAAGAAAGTCATCTACTCCCACTTCACCTGCGCCACCGACACAAACAACATTCGATTTGTCTTCAGAGCGGTGAAGGACTACATCTTGCAAATCAACCTGGAAGTCTACAACCTGGTGTAAACGCTATGATTCAATCTGCTTTCGTACAGCCTGCTGCGAGGCGGAGAGCTCTGCAAACTCCTGCTGCTGCCGAACACTATAATCCACATCAGGAAAACTGAGAAGCCGCAGAGCTTGTGTCACCAAATGACTGTACTACTGATGTGTTTCAAATGTCCCATTAGGCTCTTTCAGAATGGATGTCTGCAGCTATAATGAAGTGTGTCCTGACAATTAAAGTGCTGCCTTAGTGAGCAGTGTATTATAGTATGCACTCTGAAATATATGGAGCTCTTTGAGAAGCAACAGTATGAAAGCACAGGGATTGAGAGGAGAAAAAGTATTTCTGTGGCCTCAAAAATCCTCCGAGGACTGGTGATGTACCGGGTCTCTCGTTCAGGGAACATGTGGAAGTGACTCTGCAATGCAGCACCTCTCATCACTAACCCCAGTGTATTTCTTTTTAACTTAAAAAACTGTTCTAAGTACTCTAAACGATTAGCTGTGCCGAGACCTAATGGGTAACAATTAACACTAATGTACGGAGGCCGACAGTTGCCAACGCGCTACAACATCCCAAAACATTTACAGTAAGAGACACACGCTGCAGCTTCAGAAACGATGCAGATAAAGAAACACAATATGCCAAAACATGAGCATCATTTACTAAAAGCTGCAAAAACCACACGCTGCAAGAAGCTCCAAACACAACGGAGACCAGGGGACGCTAAAGAGAGACGCACACAGCTCGGACTGGAGCACTTTCCATCTGTGTGCGTCTCTCTTTACTGTCCCCTGGTCTCCAGCTGTGTGCGTCTGTCTTTAGTGTCCCCTGGTCTCCAGCTGTGTGCGTCTCTCTTTAGTGTCCCCTGGTCTCCAGCTGTGTGCGTCTCTCTTTAGTGTCCCCTCGTCTCCAGCTGTGTGCGTCTCTCTTTAGTGTCCCCTGGTCTGCAGCTGTGTGCGTCTCTCTTTAGTGTCCCCTGGTCTCCAGCTGTGTGCGTGTCTCTTTAGTGTCCCCTGGTCTCCGTTGTGTTTGGAGCTTCATGCAGAGTTCTGTTTCTGCAGCTTTTAGTAAACGCTGAGCTCGTTTCATCAAGTTGGTGAAGAGGTTTCTTAATTTGTTTGTGTTTTTGTTCCTAAAGCTGCAGCACGTTTGCACCTGTAGGCCACCGTACAGGGTTACACACTTTACTGCAATGCTGTTTGTTCTGATATTATGTTTGTGTGTACTTCACTTTGTTGGGTCTCTTCATTTCTAGTGATGGCATTAATCAATCTTAAACCACTTTGTGGAGCAGCTTAGTATTAACATATTTAAATGTAATTTAACACACATGTTTTTCTTTTGTTAAAGCTTGAGCATCCAGTGTTTCAGGTACTAACTGATTGTTTTTCTTGCCACAAAATCATCACTTAAATGAACTTGATCCTAGTATTTATCTTTATGCATTTTGTAAATATCACACGGTACGTTAATGGTGCACGTTCACACCTTTACTCCGACAAGGTCAGTGTTAAAATGCTGAAAGAGAGAACTGTGGTGTTAAACCCTCTCTGATGCATTAAGCTTTTGCTTTTCAAAGGTACCAAATGCATGAACAAGCTATTGAGAGTATCCACTGCACTAATGTTTACATAACTGTTCAGTTAGAAATAATAAGTGCCTAATTTGGTTTTATTTCAGGTTTTTCTGTGGCTTATCGCATTCTTAGTGCATGTTTTTGATGCGATTGGATAAATAAACACACATTTGATGCTCAGTTGTTCATTCTCCGTCTGTGTTTACAGCCCAGCTCCAGCACACTGTGGGTTTAGCTTTCGAGTGTTTGTCTTTTGGCTGCTCTCCGCCGGCTCATCTGGAGCTCTGCTGGTCCTGAAATCTCCTCTGTGGGAAATCCATCTGGCTCCTGTTGGGGTCCAAAGCTTCAGCAGACGAAAAAACAACTTTATTTGTTGAGGACAGACACCGAGTGTAATGTGGCAGCAGCACCCGGCTCAAGAAACGACATTATTACCAACCCAGCACGGTTTGTTGTTGTTGTTGTTTATATTTCTGTCCCTGGGGACACATTTCAAGGCTGCAATTTGGGGGAAAACATGCCTCAACATGTTTATCTACAAAAGAGGCCCAATTATGCTTTTTGGGTATTCCCTTTCCTGTAGTGTGTTTGTATAGGTTTGTGTGCATGTAGATGGTCTGTAAACACCTCCACCAGACTTCTTTATTAACTTATGGAACAAAATGACATCACGATGTAACATTTTGTGCTTCTACATGATAAGGCTAAGGGCGGGACATCTCTACATGGTTTACCAATCAAAACAGAGCCAGCCAGCTAACCAACCAGAGCAGACTGGGCTCTGGTTTCAGACAGAGGGTGGAAAGAGGTGCTGCAGCACAGACAGTATGAGAAAACACCTGAACATCAGCAGGAGAGGACTCTTTAAAGTAGAGACACTACATACTGATATACACCTGAACATCAGCAGGAGAGGACTCTTTAAAGTAGAGACTTTACATACTGATATACACCTGAACATCAGCAGGAGAGGACTCTTTAAAGTAGAGACGCTACATACTGATATACACCTGAACATCAGCAGGAGAGGACTCTTTAAAGTAGAGACACTACATACTGATATACACCTGAACATCAGCAGGAGAGGACTCTTTAAAGTAGAGACTCTACATACTGATATACACCTGAACATCAGCAGGAGAGGACTCTTTAAAGTAGAGACTACAAAACAGGCAGGTTCATTTTTCATACTCCTGTGCCAAGTTTTGGGAGGTGAAATTCACCTGGGAGGAAACTGACTTCGGTTGAATGACAGTGTTTGTCGACCCAGAACAACAGGTTGGTGACGGGGCCTCTTTAAACTGATTTGAAACGGTCATGGCAGTATTGACCTGTGAGGTACGGAAAGCCAACATTGCCACAAAGAAACAATTCTGTCCATTTATTGTAATATATATTATGGTGAAATTGTGGCGTGACGAGGCACTGTTAGCCTCCCATAGCCCTGTCCACATTAACATTGCCTTTCAGCACGATTCCTGTCCGCCCATCCTCAGGAATGTGGAATGCACCTGAACCGGATCCAGTGCGAGGAAGAATGCCTGCGGAAAAAGTTGCCAATCCACCTGTTCCGGGACTGAAGCCTTCCCCCGAGAAAACAAATCATTTTCCAATCCAGTCTGTCTGTGCTCCCTGTCAGCTGCGTGGTGCAGTCTGTGGACTTTTTTACAACAATGGAGTGCTGCCTGTCTGAGGACGAGAAGGAAAACTTCAGGGTGCACAAAGAAATAGAGAGGCAACTTCGACGAGACAAAGACAAGTCTCACAGTGAGGTGAAGCTGCTGCTCTTGGGTGAGTTTCTCAATCAACTTCCAACACGTTTTAGACATTGATGGGAAGTTATGAAGGGAGGCTGTGGCTCAGTGGTCTAGGGGAGCACTGGTTCCAGTCCCAATGCAGTCAGCATGCCTTAGGGCAAGACACTTCACCTTTGGGATTGCCCACAGTATTGAATGTATGTACGTCGCTTTGGATAAAAGCATTTAACAGTAACATGGGATGTAATGTAACCACCAGTCACCCTCTAAGACACAAATATTCCCTTAAAATCTGGATATTTCCATTTAAATGTTGCCTATAAAGTGACATTCAGAATCAGAATCAGAACCAGAATACCTTTATTCGTTCCACAGAGGGGACATTTTCATTGGTTACAGCAGAAAGAGCCAAAGACAGCTTAATATTACACCCAAGATACAAAATATATACACACAATTTTACAAAATACACAAAAACAGACCTCAGAAACCGTTGTGAGGTATAGCAGCCAGGTGTATATTGCACAGTTTAAACACTGTAGTTATAGTTTTGAAGACTTTAATATGTAACTACAGGTCAATTAAATCTGTTAACCACTAAAGTTTTGTTGCTAGGCAGAACAGAACCCCCCCCCCCCGCTTTTCTCAAACATGTTTTTTCTTTGTATATTTTTCTAGCTAAGCTCAAAAGTTCCTGTAAAAGGATCATACTGGTTTTGTGTAGCATAGTTGTGCAGATGTAGAAATGAAATATTGCTGTTTGGGACGTACTTAACATCAGCAAGCTAACATGCTAACAATGACTACGCTAACAGGTCACGTATAACATGTTAAAGGGGATGGCGGAAAATGTGTGGCTGACTGGCCGTTGCAAGTAGCTGCAATGTGATTGGCTATTGGCTATATACAGAGGTGTGTTGTTGCATTGCTTTTCCAGTCAAAAACAACACGGCTCAACACGGCTTGATAATCCAGCTAATGGTTAATGAAACGTGCTGGAAATACTGTATCATTAAGCTTCAATACCTTGAGGGCTTGAGCTGGCAAATACAAAAGTATCTGGATCAATAGCCAGGCCTTGGTGTGTGGTTGTGAATGTACTGTTCTTTTTAGTTACCTTTTGCATTCCTCACACACCTGTAGGAGGTCATGCTAGGTCAACACCATGCATGCAACTCTTTTGCTTTTGTCTGATATGCTAAATGAATGACAGATAAGTCAGAAATGTGCACTGCAGAACACTACATTTTTAATGGACAGCCACCATGATGATTATACGGCTGTCCCATTAAATGAAGCTTCACAAAAGGCCTGTTTTTTAACCATCAAAACAATGCAGTACACATGAAGGACTTTGTTTAAAGGTCAGCTCTAATTTAAACTTCAGCGTTTGGAGGTTGGATTTTCTCTCTGTAAAGGTAGACTAATGGTTAACATTTTCGGGCATTTTATGTGCTTAGCTGCCTCTCTTATCCAGAGTAATTACCAAGCAGGTGGCAGGAAAAGCTGTTTTACTGTTGCACTCAAGGGCATGTAGTGGCTGATTAACTTGCACGTATCAAACCCAACTCAAGTGAACCTTTTTATTCATTTGTGTTGTGTGTTTGGACTGTTTCATGTTTTCATTTATGCTTTTATGCTATGGAGTACAGATGCATTTCAATGGAATGAGTTAACCTGTTTGCTCTTATTTCCATGTGAGTAATAAGATTCGTTTTGGAGTTAAAGGTTGACAGATGCACCCACTCACATCTCTAGCCTGGGGGGGAGATATATAAACATCTCTAAACATCTAAAAGAGTTCTTCCTTTGTTCAAAAAAGAACTTGTTTGTTTTTGTTGCAGAGTTCCTGTTGAGCTGCGACTGATTGATGTTCGGCTGGTTTTATTTTTAAGTGTTTGTCCTACTTCTGCCGTTGCTTTGATGTTATTCCATTTCTCATCCTTTCGCTCTCATTCATCTTGTTTGCCTAGGGACGGGTGAAAGTGGGAAAAGCACTTTCATCAAACAGATGAGGATCATCCATGGCAGTGGATACAGTGAGGCTGACAGGAGAGGCTTCACCCGCCTCGTGTTCCAGAACATCATCACCGCCATGCAGGCGCTGATCGACGCCATGAAGACGCTGCGGATTGACTTCGTCGACGACCAGAACATTGTGAGAAACAGGGTTTAAAAAAGACAACGCTGATGTTTTATGTAGCTTCATTACAGTTAAGTGTGTCATTCTAGTGCCCTGCTATCAGCTCTTTAAAATGAGCTAATTAAAAGCATGCTAACGTGCTCACAGTGACGCTATGGTCACCGTCCTAGTTATGCATGTTAGCATGATAACATTTCATAGCTCAAAGGGCATACAGAAATCTGAGGAACCAGTGCTATTTTAATAACTATAACTTCATGTGTCTGCCACAGAATGAGTGGTGCCATGCTAAACCATTTTCACCAAGTTTCAAGAAAACCGCACCAGTAGTTTTTCTGTAAACCTTCTGACAAAAAATCCATACATACTTTATTAAGATTAAATCTGAGTGTCTAAGACAATACTACAGCCATGCTTGCAGCTCTTTAAAACGAGCTAAATGCTAGTGTCAAGCATGCTAACCTTGGTGCTAACATGCTCGCAATGTCACAGAATTTGGATCCGATCCAAAAGGTGATCTACATTGGCCAATGCTACACCCTTCCTCCAAGTTTTAGGGAAATCAGGACAGTAGTCTTTCTGTGATCCGGAACAAACCGATCAAAACTGTTTTTCCTGAGCCTGACCCTAATCCTAACATATCAACTAAAATATTGGATAAACCTGAGGTCGCTGGAGGGTCATCCTACTCTACAGCAACAGCGTATTTAATGGCTCTCAATGGAAACGTTGGGATCTTTTAGCCAACACCAGAGGGATAGACGAACCAACCGACTCACTGAGATGACCCCCCGTAGCGCCACACCGCTCTGTTGTTCCCCACAAAGTTCCCCCAGGTCTCGATGGACTCCTGTGTCTGTTTATACCCCCCCGGTAATGGGCTATTAATAAGTCAGTTAAATATTGAAAGTGTGTGTTTATTAAAAATCCCTCTATGTGTGTGTCCTGTTTGTGTGTTTCAGAGCCATGCACAGAAGCTGAGCCAAGTGGAGGCCGACCAGGTGCTCACTTTGGAGGCTTGGCAAGCGGAGGCCATTAAGCGAGTGTGGAGTGACCACGGTGTTCAAAGCTGCTACGACCGCAGGAGGGAGTTCCAGCTATCGGACTCGGCCAAATAGTAAGACTTTAATACACTGTTTAGCATTTACATAAACCTGAGGCTCCTCGAGACACTTTTGCATACTTCATTTAGCATAAAGTCTGATAAAACCTGCTTATGTATGTGCACATTTTTGCATATTCTGCTGTTTTATCCAGGCAGCATCTATCGTTTTCCCAACCCCGTTTAGATTTCACCACGTCTGCATGAAGAAAGCATTGACATTGATGGATTTAAGAAAAATGGAACTAGCGAACAATCTGCAGCCCAACCCCTTGCACTGACTCACATGCATTTTGCTTCAGCGGTTTATTAAGGTTAACTAGACGTGATGTTACTTGAGTGTTGTGAACATGCATACATCCATGAAGCAGTCGTGCAGAGCTATATCTAAACTGGGTTGGGAAAACGATAGCTGCATCCAGTCAGGATATTAAGTGTGAATGCATTTCTTTTTTTACTCCTCAGTTACCTGAGCGACTTGGACAGAATCACAAACCGGACGTACATCCCCGACTTGCAGGACATCTTGAGGGTCAGGGTCCCCACCACCGGCATCATCGAGTACCCCTTTGACATTTCAGTCCAGTTAAAAAAAGTTGTCTTCAGGTAGGCCGTCATTAGCTGCAAATTTAGTGAGCATTTAACACACATCTCTGTCTAAAACAGCACAGAAAATCATTCATTCCAAGTTTCTGACATTTATCTTAAGGAATTTGAGCAACATTTTGGGGAGAGATGGTTGTAAAGAGAGCTCATCTGCTTTCACCAAGAATTATAGGAGGAAATGTTTACCATTGCCATGTCTAAAGGCTAATATGAAGCTAAAACCAGCTGGTAATTTGCTTTGTTTTAGCATGCTAATAGCTTACCGTTAGTAAATGTGTTTAATTCGTACATAAAGATGTTTTTATTTGGACCCTCATTAAGAACCGTCACATGATTTAATAATTGATGTGCCGTTTCCTGATTCCAGTATTTATGCTAAGCTAATCTCTAGCTTCATATTTAGCATCAAAATAAAAAACATCTACATTTAGAGAACTTTTCCTTTAATAACCTTTAATTATTTAAGTGTTTGACTTTAAATAACGGTCTCTTTTAGGATGGTGGACGTGGGGGGGCAGCGTTCGGAGAGGAAGAAGTGGATTCACTGCTTCGATAACGTCACGTCCATCATTTTCCTGGCGGCGCTCAGCGAGTACGATCAGGTCCTGTACGAGAGCCAGAACGATGTGAGCTTTAATCCCCCTCAGTGTTTCATTGAGCTTAAGGAACACTTTAATTTCCACGTCAGTCTTTTTGACTTTTTCTCGTCCTTTCTTCAGAATCGACTGCAAGAAAGCCTCGCCTTGTTCAAGACCATCCTCTCCTACACCTGGTTCCAAAACTCCACCACCATCCTCTTCCTGAACAAAAAGGACCTGCTGGAGGAGAAGATCACACGCTCTCATTTGGCTACCTACTTCCCAGCCTTTAAAGGTAAAGCTGTGCTCGGCGTTAAACAGCTGTGAATAAACCCCCTCTCTATTTAATGCACCATATGTCCTCGTAATGTCAGAGCGAAATGATCCTTTAAGAAGTTACATCAAAACGAATGAGTGATTATATAACGAGCCCTGCATATTGAACTGCAACCAAACGATGTGTTTATTTACAGCCTCGTTGAACATCGCTCTTCTCCTTTTCTCTACTGGGACAAATATACAAATGTTCTTCTTAGCAACGTTCAGTTCTTCTTAGCAACGGTCTATTCTCCCTAGCAACGTTCAGTTCTCCTTAGCAACGGTCTGTTCTCCTTAGCAACGTTCAGTTCTTCTTAGAAACAGTCTGTTCTCCTTAGCAACGGTCTGTTCTCCTTAGCAACGGTCTGTTCTCCTTCGCAACGGTCTGTTCTCCTTAGCAACGTTCAGTTCTTCTTAGAAACAGTCTGTTCTCCTTAGCAACGGTCTGTTCTCCTTAGCAACGGTCTGTTCTCCTTAGCAACGGTCTGTTCTCCTTAGCAACCGTCATGTTCTCCTTAGCAATGGTCAGTTCTCCTTAGCAACTTTCAGTTCTTCTTAGCAACGGTGTGTTAGCGAAAATGAACAGACCTCTGGAATGTCCAAATCGACCAATCAGAATTTAGTATTTAATTAAGTTGTGTTATTAATTAGTGAAAGACTTTCGGCGTTCAGTAGTTTTGCATTTAATACTTTTCCTGATTACTCCCCGGTGTCCAAACCGCGGCCCGGGGCCAACTGCGGACCATTGGTCATTTCGAATTGGCTCTCAGCAAATGACATACCTGTATACCCTTCCTATATCCCCTTATTATTAGCAATCTGAGGCTCCTGTTTGAAGGAATGAGCTGCCAACACAATAAATTAAACCCTATGGAGAGCTGTAAAGCATATTCAAGTATCAAGCATGATGTCTGATTTATTTGGCTGACATAATAACTTAACCTATGAGGCAATATACCTCTAGTTAGGCCCTAAAATTCCTCAAAAACTCTGTCCTCCGCAGGTCCTCGGGGTGATGCTAAAGCAGCACAAGAGTTCATCCTGCAAATGTATGTGAAGAACCACAGCGGGCATCCGAAAAATCTCTACAAACACTTCACCTGTGCCACGGACAGGAAGAACATCGAGATTGTCTTCAACTCCGTCAAAGACACAATCTTCAGGGAGTACATTAGCCAATTCAACCTGGAATAAGGCGGGTTGCAGAGGGACGCTGTTCAGGAAGAAGAAGAAGGAGCCTACGGTCACATGTTGTAAAACTTTATGGACTTTCTTCATCTGTTGTCGGGTGCAGCGTGTACACAGACATCAAAGAGAGGCAGCAGATGAGAGACCTGCAATGTGAATTGTTATCATATTTAAGCAAAACCCCTTAAGAAAAGTGCCAGACCTTAGGGTTTGTTAAGGGGTTTTTGTGGAATGTATTTATTCACCTTCTGATGTTAAACAGTTTGTTTTATATTTGTCTTTATCCTTTTTTCTTGAGCTTACTTTTACCTGCCTGCCGTAACTCATTTGAATGTTTTGCTCATTTAAAGCAACTTTAGCTACCCTGGGTGCTACACAAAAGTCATGTATCATTATATTTAATGCAGTAATTAAATAATAGTAATGTACATTAAATATCATTATTTTAATTTACATTAATATTATTTAATGTAGTAATAATGATAATAAGGATTCACCCCTTAAACCACAACTTTTCTTGGGATGAATGTAATTTATAATGCAGTTAGCTCGCTGCTACACCGCCTCTTCATACACCTGTAAATAAACCATGTGTGGAATTTTGGAAATTATTAAATCTATTGTTTTTTCAATAAATGCTGACTTTGGACTTTAAAACGCTCTGCACTTTTTGGAAATGTTTCGTCTAATTTTTAAAATAACACGGACGCTAACGTCTCTTCGCGCCTAAATTAAGCCCCGCCCACTTTCCGGTGAAAATCCTGCATCAGAGCGAAGATGAAAATGTCTGAAAGCTGCTGAGTCATATATCGCACCTCCAACAATAAATAGATCCAGAGCTCGGTTCCTTTACTTCCTCTCCAGAAAAAAGGAGAGTAAAGAAAGGATCAGAAATCTCAGTCTCAGTGTCAGCCTGCTGCCTGCCACTCGTCCCCCGCAGACCCCCGGACATCCATCCCCTATTTACTCTCCGTAAGCTGTCTCTGCCGTCTGACCAGACACCTGACCCCATCTCCATATCTCTGGACTCGGTAAACGCTTTCTGACCAGCAGAGAGATTGTTCTCTGGCAGCACTTTAACATTGTACAGGGAAAATCTGCATTTTGGTTTGAGTAAGAGGGAGCAGAGGCCGTGTTACTGGTTTAGACTGAACCCTGAAATTACTTTAGCCTGGTAGAAACACAATGAATAACGTTGAAATGATGAAGCTCTGAGCTATTTGGTACAGCCCTAGTTAAGTATCGCCCTGAGTCTTTATATAAGAGTGTCTTTTATTCAGTTTGATAGACACCCAACCCTTTATATCAAACTGGTTAGACTAAGACCGGTCTACCTATCATGCATCAAATCCTGACTAACAGGTCAAGCATGAGGAAGCCCAAATGAATGTTTTCAGGCGGGATTCAGAGCCATTGCAGTGTCGGTGTGTGTGGCGGTCTGTAGGAGCTTTCTGATGATACATGACAGCAGCTGAATGGCACTCATTAACCACAAGGCCGGGCGTGGTCACACTTTTTGGCATGAAGCGTTATCAACCTTTGTTCTTAACAACGGTCCGCAGTGTGCAAAGGTCTGCCCGGCTGCTGTCTGTCTTACAGTCAGGACAAAAGAGAAGGAGAGTCGTTCAGCTGTGGGGAGAACAATGCCTGTTTCTGTGCGAGGAGGGTCTGAGTAGGTACCTTTGATTTGATTTGATCTGCGTTGTGGCTTTACAGTAGATCGCTTGTTCAGATTTAATGCAGAATTTAAAAGGAAGGTTTGAAGTTGTATTGTTTTTTCTGAGCTGCACGTGGTTGTACTTATTAAAGGGGCCCTATTATGCTTTTTGCCTTTCCTGTAGAGTCTTATATAGGTTTTAGTGCATGTAAATGGTCTGCAAAGGCCAAAATCCCACCTTCAGCACCATAATGACATCGCAACGTAACACTCTTGCTCCTATTGGCTAGCAGTCCAGCACATTTGACGTTTTAGGGTAAGAACAGGACATCTCCAATCAGAGCAGACTGGGCTCTGGTTTCAGACAGAGGGTGAAAAGAGGGGCACAGATATTGGACATTAAAGCATGTAAAAATGCACAAACTGCAAATATGAACCTGGAAATGAACATAATATGTCCTCTTTAATATTAAACAAGCACATGAAGCTGATGATTTCTGATAGTTTTCAACCCTAAGGGCTAACATAATCCTGCAGCTGCTCAGACAGGTTAATTATTGACTACATCTTCACTTTCCTGTCATGGAGTCATAAAGCGAGTTCATCCCCTCCAGACGAGGAAAAGAATGACACACAAACGCCACTCCTCCCATATTTCCATTCAGTGTCAGTGCCTGAGGAAGCTGCTGAGAGCTGCCGGAGCAGGTGATCTCCCTTATTTGGTAGTGGCCCAGATCATGTGACCACAAAATGGTGGAAGCTGTGAGCTGTTTGTAAGCTGAGCATCTCTACGAGAGGCTGGGAGAAAGAGCAGGAAGGCAGCACGTCCATGCTCTGAGACACACCAGGACAGAGCTTCCCGAGCCCCAGCAGCGGTGAGTGGGGGTCTTTGTGTTCCCTGCAGATAAATGGAAAGAGAAAGATGTGTTTTATTTATCCTCACAGGCAGCAGACAGGAAGAGAGGAGGAGGAGGAGGAGGAGGAGGAGGAGGGAGGGGTTTCTGTGATGAGAAGCAGCATCCTCCATGAAGCTGATGCTGATTTTAACTGTGTGTCATTGCTTATTATCTGTGTGTGTGTGTGTGTGTGTGTGTGTGCATGTGCTGTACATGTTTCTGGTATCATCAGCAGTACGTCATGTGTACAGGAGTCAGCGATTCAGCATTTTATTTTCCCCAGCCTTTAATATGATCACATCTTCCTGATTTCCGGCTCCAGAGGAGGAAGGGGGATGTTTCCTTCCATGCGAGCGTGCACGTGACTCACTGAGCATTTGCATCCCTGCTCAATCTGTGCTCATTGTATTATTACATTTTCATATCACATCTTTAATTCTTATTTTACTATTTTATTTTATATTATATTTTAATTTTTATATTTACTTTTATTTATTTATTTAAATTTTCCTTTATTTGAATTATTATGTTTTATTATGTTTTATGTTTTTAGTATTTATTTTATTTGACTGCAATGAATATTTTTAGTGAAGTTATTTTATTTTAATTATTATTTTTAATTTATTTTCTAATTTCTTTATTTGTATTCTGATTGTATTTATCATGTATGAATGTTTGTTGTATTTATTATTTATTATTATTGTTACATTATGCACATTTGAATGAAGTTAGTGTTTATATTAATACCTTTTATTTGAATTAATTCTATCTCATTTCATCATATTCTTTAAATTCGTTTTGTTTTATTCTTAAATGGAGCAACTGTCTCTACAGTTCATGTCTCTGTGGATCGTCAGCATGATGTCATTCTCTCAGCCACTCAGCATTTTCTCCCCCCTCCTTTAACCCGTTCACTTGTTCCTCGTTTGTTCCCGGGGAGCGAGTTTCCTCTCCATGCGAGCGAGATTCACGTGACTCTGTGAATTTGCATCAATCTGTGTTCAGGCGAGAGTGCTCTCTCTTTCGATTTGAATCAGCAGTGAGGAAGGGGGGGGTGGATTTGCTTTTCATGATGTAACAATCCCAGAACACCCCTCCCCCCTCCTGTAGTCTGAATGGGAGGATTATTCACAGGAAGCTGACCTTTAACCTCAGTATCTTCCTCCCTCTTGTCTCTCCTGTTGTTCTCACTCTGATGAGGAATAATGAACGACATGTAGTGGAGTTTAAAAACACGCCGCTGCTCTCTGTTGGAAGAACTGAATATTCAGATGTTTGCCCTAAAGTCAGTCAGCTGTTTACATGGCTAATGAAAGTTATTATTTACTCATATTTTCCCCACAGGGGGCCACGCATAAGCACTCATGATGTTAATGCTAAGGCAATGCCCATAAATTCAGCCCAAATGTTCCTCCTCTTTCATCGTTCTGCTCCCCTGGGGAACCCTCCTTGTTACTGTTCTGCACTAAAAACCCATCGATATTCAGAATCCACGTCATAAGAGCGATCCGAAAACCTGATTTAATCCCACATGTCACATCAGTACCTTATTGGGCAATATCCAAATGAAATATGTGTTTTACGTAAACATAAAGCATGTCAAAATATCATTACTTTCATTATTGGAATAACTTCTAATAACTCTGATTATTTCCTCCTAGGTCCTCCTGGGATGGACCTGGCATCAGAGAGCAAAATGAACTCTGAGGGGGGCGAAGGCCGACCAGGTGAGACCTTTTACTTTGTCCTTTATTTGAATTATTATTATAATATATATATTTGAAATATTTTCTTTAATTATTTGACTGTGTTACGTTTTGAATATTTGTATTTTAGTCTTAATTCTTAATACTTCCTCCCCCATTTTTAAAGTACTTTTCTAAGTATCAGACAGTCGAGAACGGGTGAGACCTCTGTTTGGTTTTTAATGTCTCACAAAGCGACTCTCTTTCTGCTGTTGTTTGTTTGTTTGTTTGTTTGTTTGTTTGCAGTCCCTCCCACCTCCCTCCCCCTGCAGGGTGGGCCCTCCCAGAGGAAGAAGCTCTCGGCCCCTCGCATCAGCCTGTCTCTGGACCAGAGTGAGGACGACCTGGGG